>NC_137924.1:20974594-20977094 GCF_963457725.1 Sprattus sprattus
AGAGAGAGAGAAAGAAATAGGAGGGAGACAGTGAGAGAGAGAGAGGGACTAGGCAATGAGAAAGAAAGAGAGAGAGAGTAAGAGATAGAGAGAGAGAGAGAGAGTAAGAGAGAGGGGGGGGAGAGGCAATGAGAGAAAGCGAGAGCATTGCATTGATTTCTGTCATGCTCAAAGACAGGGGAAGGCCATGTGACTCACTGTGTGCCTGGCCCTTTGAACTTTTCAGCAGAACTGTGTTGTGGGAGTTGATGCTATTTGGCTGGTTAGGGTTGGGCTTGTCGTATGACAAAAGGAAACCACCATAGTGCTCTGGCTGCCTTCTACTCCGGCAGTCAGTGGAAAGAGCAGACCATCTTTTCCCTTACATTCTGATGTGCGTGTGTGTGTGAGTATACAGATGTGTATCTATGCTGTTTAAGTAGAGCTGTTGATGTAAAGTACAATTCTCTCTCTCTCTTTCTCTCTCTCTCTTTCTCTCTCTCTCTGTCTTTCTCTCTTCTTCCTCCTCTTTTTCTCTCTCTTTCTTTACCGCTCTCTCACTCTCTCTCTCTCTCTCTTCCTCATCCTCTTTTTCTCTCTTTCTTTACCGCTATCTCTCTCTCTCTCTCTCTCTCTCTCTCGCTCTCTCTCTCTGTAGGTTAACGGAGAGATTATCAGGCCCAGCTGTGATCTCCCCGGTGGACACGACACCTCTCCCTGCATGCCTCTGGCAGGTGCCCTGAGCCATCACATCCTCCAGCCTCAGCCTACACCTCTTCCTCAGCCTCTTCCTCATTGGAGCCTGACCTTGACACCCGTACCTTTCCTCTGATCCCTCACCGTGCCCCCCCCCCCCCCCCTGGCAGTCAGCCCTTGTTTGTTCTCCTCTGCCTCTCCTCTCGGTTGATTCAGATGACACAACGTCTCCTCCACCAGCTCAGCAGGCAGGGAGGCGAGATGTGGCCAGCCCTGCACAGCGGCCCCTCAGTGCACCTGAACGAGGGATAATCACTGTCACCTGCAACACACGCACACAAACACTATTCACACACACACAAACACAAACATACAAACACACACACACACTCTCTCGTTATACATACACACGTACACACTCATATTATCCATACACTCACACACGCTCACATACATATAATACACCTGAACACTCACCCACAAAGTCAATCACATACGCTGTAACACATACACACATACACACTCATGTAGATACTGTATTTAGCACATACACATATAGATCCAAACAATCATTCACACACACACACACACACACACACACACAGACACACACACACACACACACACACATGCAGTGTGAGATGGGGGATTGCAGCTGGGTGTGTCTGAGTCCGGCAGAGTTTGCTCAGCTGCAGAAGTACAGTGAGTGTGAGTATCTAACAGACCGGCATCCATTTCTTCACAGGAAATGCATTCTGCCAATGTGATTACCTTCTCCAAATGGGCAATTGCAGCATTATGGACCCTGCCATTACCATCATAGACGGAGGCGAATTAAAATCTGAAAATGGCTGTTCTCCCAAATGATACCAGAAACGTGCACCAGTATATGTGGTTGGAAATTTCTTCGAAACACTTCCATCAGTTATTTTTGGTGTTTACTTTGTCATACAGCCACACATTGTTTAGTTAATTCACAGTTTGCCGTATAATGTGGAGAGGGTAGGTCTTGAGATAGACCAAAAATCACAGACATCAGAAATATCCCCGATGAGGTTCTGAAGTATCATTTAGTAGGTTAAATGGTTTGATGAGTAGATTTATTTGGAAAATGGCACTCCTAACTGTGCTTTTCAACTTATGAACGCTTCACATGATTTCAAAAAGCTCTTTTTCAGAGACTGAAACCCTCACCAGTATCTCTGATTAAGCTTTCTCTTTGTCTTTTTTCCTGACAGTTACCATGTAAAGATTTCTATGGTAATAGCTCATACAGCTTTATTGTCAGCTTTATTGTCAGATCCTTTACTGGTGGATACTGTGTTGATGTATTATGGGATGGTCCTGCTAATTGGTAGAGTATATCACATCTCTAAGGAGAGTGGAAGTGAGCTTGACGACGCGGATAAAAGAGGTGTGATGACATTCTTCCAATGGGAGGGGTGATTTACCACACTGATTTACACAGACTCAGTCTCCCGATCAGAACTCCCCGCCTTGTTTCGTGGCGTAATTCACAGAGGAACTAAATGTGCCTCTCTAAATCTGCTCCTTGCCAACTGTCAGATTCTATCTTTTGAAGGTACTCTTAAATCACTCCCTGTCTGCTAGTCTTTCCCTCTTTTGGAATATTAAACTCTCAGCACTCAAAATCCTCTCCTGACTTAGATCTTAGTCACCATGTTGAGGTGTATTTGGCTTCGGATGAGGACAGTTCAAGAGGGAAATTACTCGGAAAAGACAGCTCAGAGTAGGGTCACCATAAAACATGCTGACTTTCATGTGCTTCATGTAGATTTCATTCTTGAGAGAAATGTTGCAATTA
>NC_137924.1:20979594-21002094 GCF_963457725.1 Sprattus sprattus
TGGTGGCCTTCCGCTCAGAATAACTAACAGCCATTTGTTGCTCGCCGGTCAGTGGCGCCTCGTTAGAGCTCCCTGAATCGATGCGTAGCACCCAGCCATAGTGTCAGAGGAAGCTGTGCATGCCCAGGCGCCAGCGAGCCCAGCCTGCCCGTGTCCTGTGTGGACATCGGCGGGAGCGAGAGATGGGGGCCGCGAACGGCTCATCAATCTGAACACGCCTCGTAGCAGGCCAGGCCATGAGGAGAGGGCAATCAGAGAGCTATCAGTGCCACCTCCCTCACCCAGCCTGCGCTGTGACAGGGCCTGTATTTCTCCCTGACGGATGAGCTGGGGTTCGGCTGTAAATAGCAGGTGTAGGGGTGCCCACAATGATGGGCATGACGCCGGGCTTTAGGGGTGAAGGAGAGGTGTCAGTTCAGAACATCAGTTCAGCCCAAGGGTGATTTATAAGACTGTGACTGTGATAAATCTCTTGTTTCCTACTACTTTCAGGCAGTGTTGGGTCCTCTACTCACATTATTTGAAGGAGAGGCCAGGTGGTTGGCGTGTTCTATCAAAGAAGGGTTTTACGCTGATTTTGGGGTAATTACGTTTATGGATATTGCTATGTCCACTTTCTGCTCGAGAAGGGAGTTCCTTTAACCACTTCCTGAGGGCAGAAATCCTTGCATAGCCCAAACTGACTCATCTGTGCACACAGTATGAAAAACAAACAGAGGCTCATCTTGCATAGGCAGTTACACACACACACACACACACACACACACACACGCAGACACACATACATACCTCCTATCAAAACCAAATGCGTCGTCCATCCATTTGGTCACACGCATGAATACACAAAAATATTTTCTGAACCAAAATACAGGCAGTGTTACGAATAGTGTTGCCCTGGTGTGTCAACAGACAACACTACATAGGCTACACATGCATCTGTAGTATTCCAAAGTTTTAAACCTAATTTGGGCAGAAACCATGGAGACACCAGAAAGTAACCAGACACCTTGCTTAGTCCTGAACCTGTAGCTTTTTCATTATTTTAATGTCTTTCTCTCGACGTATTATCAGCAGTGTGATTCAGAGCAAGTGATGACCAAAAAAGGCAAGGAAAAACAAATCAGCAAAATGTGAACAAAGCCCTAAACGTATTGGTTAGAGTCAAGCCACAATGGAAAAGGAAAACAAAGAGAGTGGAGAGGGTGGAGAGAGTTTTGACGACTAATTTTAGAACCCCCAAAAGCCACAAAGTTGTTTTGGAACAGCTACCTCAAACATGCAATCTCATCTCAAAACTTCTGCTGTATCCATTTTATATCCTTGTTGTGTGAATAAAGGACTCAACGTTCACAGCATCTTCACAGTAATTCCAGCAAGTGCACACCCAGCAGCACTGACAACAAGTTAATGCCATCTTTTCCTTTATCCTTCTGCCTGTTCTTTTTTGACTGCCAAACAGAAGCAAGATGTTCTCAACCAAGTAAGCCCTGGAGCCCTCTGGGTTTGCATGCTCTGTGGTTCTTTGTGTCTACAGACTGCATGTCCAAACACAGCATAACCCTCCCCATAACCCACTACTTTCCCTCTCACTGCCTTTTTTCTCCCCTCCCAGAGAGGTACACACACACGCCAGGGATCATGTTTAGTCCGAGAGGTCAAAAGTTCCCGTTCTGTGCTTTTTGTGTCTCAGCTGTGTGTCTTTTGTCTTCCTTGTGTGTGTCGAAGGACGTGTGTCGAAGGACATGTTTCGAAGGGCGTGTGTCTGTGTGTGGGAGGAGGGGAGGTAGGGGATTCCGACAAAGAGCAAACATGTCAGCTCCACTTTCACAGTCGAAAGATTAAACACTATGATTTCATTACGCTGTACTACTTCAGCTGAAAGACATCAGATTGAGGCCCTCTGACGTGTACTACTTTCATACAAGTACAGTATTGACAAAACTCAGTCTGGGGCATGATTGTAATTGTGGTTGTTGCTGTCTTACTGTTTTGTCTGCCTTTTGTCTTTTGCCTTTTGAGTTGTTCCAGTACCTTATCAAGATAATCAGAGGCATCCCAGTGAATAGCCACTATGTTCTGTATCTGGCCAACGGTGTCCAAGTGGACAACTGCTTAACTATCTTTCCCTTTGTGCACTAAATATGGGGAAATCAATTTGTTAACCTCTACTTACTGAATGTCCCACTGCAAGAGATATTGTCCTCCACCTTTGGCACGTTAGTGTGTGCAGGTGTTGGCGATCTGGTCGATGCTTTATCCCACATGTTTTCTTTTTATAAAACAGAGATGTCATGTCTGTAAAGTTCCATATGAAGCCTTTACTTGTTCTAAAGGCTGTATTGTGAAGACCCCTGTTCCTCCACACATGTGTTTTTGTCTGCTGTGTCACCACAAAGCCCTTGCTTTTGTCTCCAAACAAGGGAAATTGAGGGGGTTTGGGGGGGGGGGGACACTGTGGAAGTATTGTTGAGGTATTACCCTCCTTGTAATCACGTGTCTGGCCTGTGTCTGTTTCTCCTCAGCCCATCGACTATGAGGGCTTCCAGCTCTTCATGGCCACATATCTGGAGAATGACATTCCCGAGGACCTGTGCCAGCACCTTTTTACCTCTTTCAAGAGCAAGACAGGTGGAGGATGTTCTCCAGAGGCTCCCCGCGCTGGAGCAGGGATGCTGGGTAAATATCCTATGCTCCTCCTCTCACTGCTCCTGTGCTTAGGCTGTACGTTCTTTATTTGGAATTTATTTCAATGGACAGAGCCATTGTGGAGTGTGGTAGTATTATTGTTGTAAGTAGAAGCACTACTACTAGTAGTAGAAGTAGCAGTATTAGTATTACTAGTAATAATAATAGTAGTAGTAGTGGTAGTAGAAGTAGCTGCAGCAGTAATAGTAGTAATAGTATTAGTTACAGTAGTAGTGCTGGTATGAGTCTTAGTCTGGTTGTTAGTATAGAGTTAGTGTTGGTTTATTAGTTTTAGTATTAATATTTTTTTATTTGGTATGGCATCACTGCATCCTGAGGGACCAAGGGCAATCTCTGGCGGTGACCTGCTGACATGATCTGTTTTTAGTGGCATCCGCTGATGTGAAGGGCTCAAGCAGGCAGGCCTTATGGGAATGTGGTGCTTGCAAATGAGAATTTTCTCTTCTTGTCTGAAATGGTGGACATCTCTCTGGACTCATAGAGTGCATTTTCACACAACCACATACACACACACACACGCCCACACGCCTGCGCACACACACACACACACAAGCAATCACGCACGCACACACATACATACATACACACGCTGTTGGAGTTGTTTGACCACACAAACAGTGCCGGCAGGGTGTCTGGTTGATTAGTTCAGTGTGCTGTTAATACTGGGTGTTACTTGCAGCCCTTATCCGGGCTCTGGGCACAAACTGGAACAGACCCATTCTGCTCTGCAGCGGAGCAGCTGAGTGTCTGTGACAGATGGGTGGTGGCTGGCTCAGGCTTTGTCAGGGGGTCTCAGGCCAAAAACAGGAAAGGAGGAAATGAGTTTCACAGTGAATTTGTCAATTTGCTGTTTTGTTATTCCTCCTCTCTTTCAAATTGGAACGGTGACCCAAAAATCAATATCTGCAAGATGTCCCTGAAGGTGATGACGTAAATGGTCAAGTCTTCTGACTAATCATGCATTTAGATGACTGATCTGGAACACAGTGTGTCCAATCATTGTTTTTTTTAACAGAATACGTCTGAATGGGCTAAGGTAGCCATAAATAACACACATTTCTCCGGGCAAAATGGCTTTCGACTGTGTCTGATTTTTTTTTTTTTGCATAACACTGGAAGTGATCAAATGACGTAGGCTTCGACTTGCAAGCATGGTGGATAAGGCAGGTTCATTCACAAGAAATAATGGTTCATGTAAATGTATGACAATATTGCATGTCTAATGGAGGATTAAACATTTAGTGCAATTGTAATTAAGAAAAGTGTCCACACGCTGAAGGTATTTCGCCCAATGTGTACTTTTTTATAAGTTCCACGTTAACCCTGTTGTTGGTGGTGTCTGGTGTAGTCACCCAATTCAGCATCTGCGATGGTGCCAAGGCTATGGTCTGCAGTGCCACCTAGTGTTGCTAGTGTTAAGGGGCTTCAAAGCTGGTAGAGCAGTGAACATTTAACATGTAGAAGGTGCAGGTCTTGATTCAGTTTATTTTGGTGCTGAAACAGACTACTTTACGTTAAACATAGCATATGTGGTTGATAAAATTGATATTGGTAAAGTATTTTTTGATGATGATCTTTCATATAAAGTTGCAGGAATCTATGTTTTAGGCAGTCCCTGAAAAGGCTTGTTTCTAAATAACTGATTAAGTCAGAGGTGCCTCAGTTAATTCATTTAATCTCACAAGGTAGTTGGGGCATTTCCTTGACCACACTCTGCATTATTCACTAACTCTAAGCTAAATGAAGCCCCCAAGAGTTCTGGGGCTCTAGCAATATTTCACTAGACGGGAAATTAAATCCTCAATCATTATGAAATGCCATACCTTTAGGCAAACCACTGAATGTTTTGACATTGTCTGATAAATGAAGGTGGTGTGAAATAATGTATCAAGCACAACAGAGTACGGATAACATCACTGATCATTTTGACTTTGTCGTTAGAAGTTTTTTAGTGGACTCAAAGAAAACCAGTGCCCAGCAGAACATACGTCAAAGCATTCACCCTAAAAAACACCCTTTTCTTTCCTTACCATTCCTCTCCTGGTGTTTCCCGGCACACAGCTCATTGCTCATGACCTCCCCCTCTTTGCACCCCTGTGTCTGCAGAGCCCATGTCGATCGATGCAGGCATCTCTATACAGACCGAAGTGGCCTGTGCACCGATAACAGGTACCACATTGGTGTGGCCATAATCCCCCCCCCCCCCCCCCCCTTCCCCCCGGAACAGAGCATCCTGTCCATCCTCTGAGCCATCGGCTGAAGGCCCCCTCAGTGTTCCTCCTGTTGTGTTGCTTTGTGTCGTCTGTCAGTGTAAATCTGTGGGTTCTTTGTGTAACCACAGAGCAGAGACTGCGGTTCTTCCATGAGCGTGTGGAAGTGTTGATTTGGATGTTCAGGTTGAATCGGCTGTGTCCCCACATCTCACCGATAGCAGCATGCCTATCTGTAACCAGTTGTTTCTGTTGCGTATCAGTGGCAACCATCTCTTGCGGCCCTCTTTCTTACTGTTTTTTTGCCAATAATATCATTCTATCTATCTATCTATCTATCCTTCTGTATTTGTAATAACAATAACTAACGTCAGTCTGTTTCATTCTCTTCTTTCCCTCACGCTCCATCTCTCAACCTCTCCCTGTCACTCAATTTCACTCCTTGTCTACCTCTTATTGTTCGTCTCCCGATTGTTTCCTCTTCTTCTCCTGTCCTCTATTTCTCAGGAATGAACGGGAAGAGCATCCTGTCTGCCATGGGCAGGCACACCCCCGAGCACTCTGGCGTTGTGGCAGCGGGGTCAGGGGTCACCACATCGCCCTGCTCCTCCCGCTCCTCCTCCCAGCGCTCAGGGACTGGGGGTCACAGCCGCTCACCCTGTGGCCAGTCCAAGCCTGTGGGGGGCAGTAGCAATGCCCTGGCACCCACAAAGACCTCGGGATCCCCTCGCCTGTCTCCTGGTGAGTGTCTTAAGTGCAAAAGGGGGTAAATATACAGAAGTCAGTGTTGCCCTTAACTTGGCTAGTCTGTTTCTCTAACTAACCTTTCTTTAGAAGTCTTTGTATAGAAAATGATAGTGACAAAAACAGTGTCTATTCTACTTTTCCACAATAACTACAAATGTCAGATGACCAAAATAACGTGAAGTCATCTTACTGAAATGTACTGCAAACTGAATGTATGTTGGGAAGATAAGTCCTATGCCCTTCTACTACATATGATGAGGTCCCTAATAGAGGCCTCTCTCTCTTATTCTCCAGAGCAGACACGAAGCGAGAAGAGTGCCTCCCAGAACAAGAGCCCCTCATCCCAGAAGGGCTCTCCCCTGCCCTCCCCTCAAGTGGTCTTCCTCAAGGACATCGTGTGCTACCTGTCGCTTCTGGAGAGGGGCACACCAGAGGACAAACTGGAGTGTAAGTGGCATCAAGGGTCTAATTATAAAGTACACTTTTATAGATGGTAATGATTTGGTTGTTTTTTATACTATGAGGGATTTATTTGTGAATGTTTTTGAAGTCCCCCTAGGCCCAGGCACTGAACAAACAGACGCTAAACTGCAAATGATCCAGTATATAATTATAATTTTTGGACCAAGCTACATACAAATTAGAGACCATACAATATGTGGAACATTAAGTGCAAACATGGAAGCAAAACAATAGCATAATAACTAAGGATAATGTGAAATGGGCACTTGTGAGGAGATATTTTACTGTGATATTTGTATGTGAGAGGACCCTTGAGACATCTGAAAAAAAGATCATATTTTGTTCAAGGACAACAATACCACCCGAAAAAAACATGGTGTGGACTGAATTTGGCTTTTAAATCCCAACCCTTCTGTTATGATTTTTGAATGTTGGTTATGGTCATCTCAGATATTTGAACATGTGTTTTTTTAAATGAAGAAAAACAATAAAAAGTTATGTAGGCCTACAGCAATATGTTCAAAAGCATTTTTATTCTAATCCACTCGGTGTTTACATGTCCTTATTCAGTCTGACGATGTTTTCAGCCCTCTCACCGTTCACCAAATGACCATCTCGTCCCCTGGGCCTCTTGTTCACCTCTTTGCCATCATTCAGTTTCAGCTCCTACGTGCTCAGGAAACGTTGGGAGTGTGGTTGGCTTAACTCAGTGATGACCCTGTTTGTCACCGTGTCCTGACATCGCCTTAAGCTTGTATTTCCAATTGACTTCTTTTAGAGCTCTGAGCTAAATATGCCACCCCAAACACCGTGACACAGCGGCTAATCTCTGCCACTAGCGCTTTGACAAGCGACAGTCGAAACCTGCCACGGGAGAGAAGTCGTCAGGCTCAGATGAATTCCCATTCTCCAGGGGATGTTTTGTCCGAGGATGATAGGTCGGGGCGGTTGCTACTGAACTGAGTCATCATGGGCTCTCTGCTTTCTCGCCCTCCTCTAGTCATGTTCCGCCTCTACGACACGGATGGCAACGGTGTTCTAGACAGCTCGGTAAGTGCGCCGGACACAGGATAAGTAGCTCCGCTAGGCGGTAGGATGTGTTATGTAATTGGATGACCATAGGCCATCGGTCAGCATGTAAGTGGCCAGTAGTCGGCCATTCATGTATCCTTTTAAGTAAACCAGTAGTCATCCCCACAGTGGTATCATTCTGGTTGGTTGGCCAGTATGTTGTGACTTTATAGCCTCCCACTTTAGGAAACGTAGCCTTGTGATTTGAGTAGGACACATCCATATCCATTCATGTCAATCTTTTTTGTTCTGAACCATGAAACACAGTTCAGGCAGTTAGGCAACTTTAATGACTTAAATCATGGGAAGATCCAATTGTGTCTGAACTGGAGGGTCACTAGCTCTTCCTGTCTTCAGGAAGTGGACCGCATCATCAATCAAATGGTCCATGTGGCAGAGTATCTGGAGTGGGACTCCACAGAGCTGCAGCCAGTAAGAATTTGCATGCATGCACATTTTTATATACATACAAGAAAAACCTGTCAGGATATGTCTTGTTATCCTGTCACATAACTTTTATTTTATGCAGATGGATATGGATATCTGTAGTGGACTCGCATAGCCTTGTGGTGTTTAAGTTCACCTGCCTCACTGTGTGTTCGTGTCTGTAGATCCTGAAGGAGATGATGGAGGAGATTGATTTTGACAAAGATGGGACTGTCACTCTGGAGGAGTGGATCAGAGGAGGCATGACCACTATACCCCTCCTGGTGTTACTTGGCATGGAGACGGTGAGACAGAAAAACAGTGTGTGTGTGTGTGTGTGTGTGGGTGGGGGGGGCGTACATGTGCGTCTTTGTTGTGTATGTGTATATGTACATGCCCGTGTGTTGTATTGACTGCAAGCCAAATCATCCCTTGGGGACATTAAAGCCCTACTTTACTCTACTCTGCTGTATGTGCATGCCCATATGTGTGTTTGTGTGTATTTATTTGTGTATGTGTGTATGTGCATGCCTGTGTGTGTATATGTGTGTGTGCATGTTTGTGTGTGTATTTAATTGTGTTTGTATATGCCCTTGTGTGTGTGTGTGTGTTTTGTAACTGGTACCCAGGTTCCCACCAACTGCAAAATTCCTTACCAATATAGCCACTGTATTTAGAGTGCCCAGCATACGGTATTCTAATTACAGATTATAATCAAAGTGGCATTGCAGCCTTTAGGACTAACATGAGAACACTGGGATGAAAATGGCCGAATGGAATTCCATATATTTGAGTCATCTGATATCTGATATTCAAATACAGGCTTTTCCTTTCCCCATGCCATCCTAGTTTCTCATGCTCTCTTTCTCTCTCGCCCCCTGTAGAACGATCAGGAGGATGGGCAGCATGTGTGGAGACTAAAGCACTTCAACAAGCCAGCCTACTGTAACTACTGCCACACCATGCTCCTAGGGGTCCGCAAGCAAGGCCTCTGTTGCTCCTGTGAGTGTCTGTTTAAAATGTATTACTGTCTTCATGAATTGAAAAGAAAATTATGCACACTGTCTGTGAAAATGTTCTGACCTTCTCATGTGATTTCATGAGGGGAAGTAGTGTATACCCCATCCTTTTCCCTAATTTTGGGATCTGCTCATCCATCCAAAAGTTTCCAGAGCACAGGCCCCTATATTGTTTCTTCACAAAGAAACAATAACTCTTCCCAGAGCCCCCTGCTGGCTTCTCTGGGTTAATTTGCGTTACCACACTGGACATCTTCATCGCCCTGCGCATCGCCTTGGCATTCGCCTTGGCAATCGCCTGTCCCTTTAGACTGACTTACCAATGTTCAACTGCTGTTCAATTGGAACCCTTCTCCACTTCGGCCTTTCAAAGCTCTCGTTTGAGTATTTGCTACTACCACCAAGATCTGCACCTGCGGCGTCTCTCTTGCCTCCGACGGCCAGGTATGGGCCCGACGCTACAGTGCCATCCATTTTCAGGGCTAGTTGATTCGGCAGGTGAGTTGTTGCACACTCCTTAGCGGACTCCGACTTCAATGTCCATCGTCCTGCTGTCTATATCAACCATCACCTTTTCTGGGGTCTTATGAGCATTGGGCGCCTTAACCCGCCGTTCGGTTCATCCCACAGCGCCACATCTGCTTACCAAAGTGTCCCACTGGGCAGTCACAGTCTGTGCCCGTCCCCAACCAGCGGGCCGGGCTTTTGGCCATGTAAAGTTTGTGAATAGATTGAGATCGTTTTGGCCACAATGCCTCTAGTCATTTTACCGGATAAAACTGCAAGTGCACGCCAGTTATCTTGAGGGAAAGTTCGGAGGGAACTTACCAGATGATTCGATACGTTTTCCAAGCCTATTCCCTGGTCAGACGATTTGCACGTCAGGACTGCTACGGGCCTCCACCAGAGTTTGCCCTGCCCAGACATCTTATCTTTCGGGTCCTATCGCACTAAACTGTTGGAATGCTGTGTTTGTGGCTGAACCTTTATTTAAGCGTGTATACTTTAACTCAATGTCTGTCTGTGATAATTTTATTTGTACATTTAACTTCATATGCCTACCCATCTGTTGTCTGGATCTGTTAATTAATTGCCTCTTCCTGTTCTCATCTCCTGTGGTAGTTTGTTATGTAATAGATTTTGTTTTCACTCAAAGTACTTTGGAATTGGGGCAACTAACTCAAAGTCAGAGAAGAGGAAAGGCTCACAGACTATTGCAGAGACGACAGAATAGAACATGAGTGTAACAATCAGAGTCTAGAATTACCATAGAATAGAACAAGTCTCTTACAGCTCACAATCACTTCATTTTTGTTTTACGCAATACATTGCCATAAAGCATAGAATTTACAGTAAAATAATCGGGGTTTGTAGCACAGCACTATTGAAGGTAAAGGTTTCATGAAAGAATATAGTTACTCCTTTAATGAAGTGCCACTCTGCTACCATAGGGATGGTGACTTATGTGTATCTGGGCAAATTTTTCTTGCTAATCGTTGTGTTTATCAGAGTGTGAATATCAGATCGTAATCAGAGCTCAAATTCATTAGCAGACTCATTTCCTTTGTGTAGTCTAGTTGGACTAATAGCGTAATCTGTCTGTTAAACCCAATGTTAATATGATTTGTGGTTTTTGTCTGTGTCTGCTCCTCCTGCTGTAGTATGCAAGTACACAGTACACGAGCGCTGTGTCTCCAAAGACATCGCTGCCTGCATCAGCACCTACGCCAAGTCCCGCAGACACACCAATGTGAGTACCCCAGCCTGTATACTATGAGTAGACAGTAGACACACACACACACACACACACACACACACACACACACACACACACACACACACACACAAATACACACACACACACAATGAATAGTTTAATTAACATCTTACAAAATTAAGTTCCAAAAAACAACTGATACAGCTCCCTTTTAATCAAATGAAACACATTTTTAGTGGACGTCCTCTCTGATCATGTAGTGTTGTCAGGACGTACTTGAGGAAGTCTTTGAGGAAAGACTGAGGAATATCTTAGCTACCGAGTGTGCATGGTTCACTCATCATAAAAATCCTATGATACTCCGGCCTTTCCTCACACGCTTGCCTAACTCCCATCTCTATGAGTTTGACCTTTGGCGGTTTTACCTTTGCCATTTCTCCTTCCCCTCTAATATTCCACAAACGTGTCAGGGAGGTTATGAGAACATCCTGCTCGTGGTCGTCAGAATGAGCCATGCCAGGATTATATTCACTCTGTTTCGCTTGCGTCTCTATATTTAGACTAATCTCCCCTGTGGTTCAATTAAAGCTCTTCTCACAGACGGCACTTCCTTCACATTCCCTGTCTTGGGCCGGATTCACAGAACGTGACTGAGAGCTGTTTGCAATGATTGGCAGCTTTCGGCCCACATTTCAGTTTTTAAGGTTCAGAAGCACACACGTGGACGCCACTCGCACAGATGAATGGCGTGAATTACTTCAAAGTGGATGTTTCAAACTTGAAAATCTGCCATTTTTATTCAGAGTTTGTCCCCACTCTTTCCAAATGACAATTTTTGTACTGCTTTATATAACCAAGGATGATTATGGTAATGATGGTAGAGAGGCTATCACACTATACAAATTATTCATAACAGTAGGTGCCTCATGCTTACATAAAGCACTTTATTTCAACATTTAAATCGAAACTAAAAAGAAATTGTGTTTATACTGTTGGTTAATTTTGAATAATTAGAGGGTGTTTCCATTAACATGAACTCATGCATGACTTCAGCCCTGTAAGTGTCCTAACACATCCATAGTGTTGCTACACAGCAGAGACATTTTACACAATTACATTAAACCAGAGCATCCAAACAGAAGGACAGCTGTCAATCAGAGAGGGGCAGAGGGTCTCCCTGGAGGAGGATACAGTAGCAAAGACATGAAGCAAGTCTGGAGATGAAACACAAGCTGCTGCTGAGGATGATGCTGATGCTGATGCTGGGAGATGTCGCTGAAGTGAAGTGCGGTTTTCAGAACTCCCTTCCAGCGCCTGAAAGTGATGTCTCAAAGAGTTTTTTGCGCTGACACATCCCCACCCCGTCTCTTCCAATCCCTGGCGTGCTTCCAGGAGGTCAGGGAAGGTGTGTTTTTAATCCTGCATACATGAGCAATGAAGGATCCATCCACCTCACAGCTCAGAGAGCAAGTGAAGGATGAATAAAGGGAAAAAAAACATTTTGAAGGAAAATAATAATTTCGACAGACAGGCGCTACTACAGACAGCCTTGCCAACTTCAACAGATTTTCTTCAATGAAGAAAAGCTAAAAGTTAAATCTCGCACAGCCCAGGATTCTATCTGGTTTACTGGATATCTTTTCAACCACAACAATGTTATTCATATCAAAAGCATTGTTCACTGCTGTACACTCATTTCTGGAGGGAATTGTCTCTATTCGTGTGAGTGCTTTTGTCATTAAAGTAGAAATTAAAAGGTAGTAAGCATTGTTCCTCCTTAACACGAAGGAACACAAACTGCTGTCAGCTGCAAAACAAATGCTAATACTGGATTCTGCTTCTATATTAGGACTAGATATATCGTGAATGATCTATTTATTTAGTTGTATTATATTATTATTTTATTTGGTTCCTGCAAATGCATTTGAAGAGAACAGAAACCGTGTTGCTGGCAGTGTTACAGTGTAAGTGTTCTCTGTAGAGTGTTATGGCAGTGTTACATTGTAAGTGTTCTCTGTAGAGTGTTATGGCAGTGTTACAGTGTAAGTGTCCTCTGTAGAGTGTTATATAACCTGGCTCAGAGAGGTATCCAAGGCTTGGTGAGACGATGGGTCAATTAATCACATTACTTACTATGCCATTATGCCAATATGCCATTATGCGTGATCAAGGAAGTTGTCAAGCTGTCTAACAAGCTTTTTTTGAGGACATTATGTGTGCCTCTTTGTGAATTTGTGTGTGTTTTTTTTTTTTTGTGCATGTCTTTATGAGATCTTTTCTACACTTGTGAGAGCTTTGTTTTTCAGCAGACATACTTTATATAGTATGTTCCCATTTCTCAAATTACTGTTGTTGCAAGAATTGCATCGCTAACTTGGTGATTCATCCTCTCTCTGCAGGCTATGCAGCACGTGTGGATGGAGGGCAACTCTCCCACCAAGTGTGACCGTTGCCATCGCAGTATTAAGTGCTACCAGGGACTAACCGGCCTGCACTGTGTCTGGTGTCAGATCACTGTAAGTGTTTACACTGCCCTCAAATGGACAGATCACAGAATTACATACTCTCACTATCAAAAATCAGTCTGTCAGGTACTTGACCTCTATTCTAAGCTCCCTCAGACCATCCAATTGTATTTCAGATTTCAATATTGTTATAAATTATTTATCTTGATAGAACGATCAAATTATGGATTGTTTAAACATTGTGTTGCATGGGAATCTCATGCTGCCCACTTGCTAATAACCAAAAGCAGCACTAACATAATCGTGACTGTTTTGTAGAAAGTAAAATAGCAACATACATTCTATGTTAAGGATGTTATGTAATTTTCAACATTAACAGCCCTACCTCTGTTTACCACTAGAGGGAGCTCCCACAGCACAGTTAGTTTATGACAATCACATCAAGGCTTAATATGATAATCCCTTACTTGAATTACAGCTGTTAAGAGCCTGAGTATTGACATGAAACTCGACTCTGTCTGAGTCAGAACCAGCCTTGAGTGCCACTGACAGTATCTCATAACTGTGTTATCATCTGTTATTTGTAATGGAACATGTTCTTAGTGGCTCATAAACTGCCATTCATTTTCATGTGGCCTCTTTAGATGGCACCTCCATTATCTCCTTGTCCTGAAGAATAACATTTCAAAGGCCCAGCAACTGTCAAACAAAGAGCTGGTTGCACCTTTGCACACACTGGCTCTCTGGTGTCCTTTTGCAGCGCACTGTCGTCACTGGTCAAAAAGCAATGTTTTAGCTAGTAAACAAGTAAACAACATACTTTACACTAAACTCGGTTTAGTACTTATTCCAGTACTACAGCAGTGAGAATATTGTTTGCAAATTAATTGTAGCTTGAATTTCCTTCTGTCTTACTAGATTTCTCTCTCTCTCTTCCTCCCTCCCTCTCTCTCTCTCTCTCTCTCTGTGATCTGTTCATGTATCGGTCTCTTGTTTTATCTCATTGCTTTCAGCTCCATAATAAGTGTGCCTCCAGCCTGAAGCCTGAGTGTGATGGTGGGGGCTTGAGGGACCACACTCTCCTGCCCTCCTATATCTGCCCAGTAGTGCTGGTAAGTCTGCCCACTCCTCCACACTCTAACACCCCTGGCCTCCAGTCAGAGGACCTTTGCACTGAGTTGCTCTCCTTACTGAAGTGTACAAACTTGTGACGATTCGTGCGTACGTGCTTATAGTGACACTGACTGTAATTCAGTGTTAATGCATTCATCATCACATGAAAATCACGTATTCCCCATGATTCTAAAAGCTATGCTTGTTACTTTTTGCAGTTTTTCAACACTGAGATTACTTTATTGTAATGCTGTAAGAGTATTGTGTGTGTGTGTGTGTGTGTGTGTGTGTGTGTGTGTGTGTGTGTGTGTGTGTGTGTCTGTGTCTGTGTCTGTGTCTGTGTCTGTCTGTCTGTCTGTCTGTCTGCGTGTGTGTGTGTGTGTGTGTGTGTTTGTGTGCAGGACCGACACTCTGTAGTGAAGCGGGGTGAGAGTGATTCCCCACCCAGCACTAGTCCTGATGACTCAAGCCAGTGCTTCAAATTCACAGGAGACGGACAAGCACTTCAGGTAAGCCAGGGCTGAGACAGATGACAATGCAGACTGTGTTTGTGTGTGTGTGTCTGTGTGTGTGTGTGTGTGTGTGTGTGTGTGTGTGTGTGTGTGTGTGTGTGTGTGTGTGTGTGTGTGTGTGTGTGTGTGTGTGAGTGTGTGTCCATGGTTGAATGAGTTAGTCTGAACACGATCAGCTCAAGGACGATGTTCGTGTCTCTTCAGGAACTAAACAGTTGTGTAATTGAATTGAATGAAGCATACACTTTGAGACGAGCAGACATTACTAGCGTGGGAGGGCTGAGTGACCCCACTCATATTTTCATGCTGTCATATCCCTCAGAAGAACAAGACAGACCCTTAGCATCATGATGCTTCTGTTAACGTAAAGATTATAATACTGTACAAACAGTTATTGTTCCATGTAGTGAAATATCTTTACCCTAGTGTCAGCTATGTTGGATTTGTCAATTTCCTATTTTAACACATTAAGAGTAGGATTGTGTTATCTACCGGAAAGATTTACAGAATCATTATAAAGGATTGACTTGTCATTGAAATCAGAGAAACAGAAATCAAAGATTTGGATGGATTCAGAGAGATGTAAGCCCAAGCAGTAGATACTGGTCATCAATCAATCAATCAATCAATCAATCAATCCAGCCATTTATTCATTTTCTTGCAACAAACGGTGTTCTAGTTCCTGTACGCACATGGGCATGTGTGTGTGTGTGTGTGTGTGTGTGTGTGTGTGTGTTGGACTGACTGTTCTCAACCTGTCCTCCCCCATCCAGATCACTCCTCTCCCAGGGACGCATCCGCTACTGGTGCTGGTGAACCCAAAGAGTGGTGGGCGGCAGGGAGAGAGGTGAGTGGGCCGGGCTTCCAGAAAGTTCTTTCGGCACATAGGCTATGTTGTGATGAGGCATTTATCGCAAATGAGGCCACACTAGAGGACTAGAGGGAGAGAGGGAGAGTGGTGAAATATACCATATTTTCTAGGTGTTGTATCAGAATGTAAGAATATAGTTTTTGATTTATAGAAACAATTATTCATTAAAACATAAGTAGTTTTGAACCATTTTTCACAAAATAAAATATACCGGGCCCTAATTTCATTGATAGGCAACTGGCAGCAAGCTAAGCAACAAGCAAAGTCCACCAGGCAGGCATGAACTAAAGTTAATTTAATAACTTGGCAAAATCATTTGGCTAATTCAATCCCATGAGCAACATCCTAAGTGCAAACATGGGTGGGTCAGCGTAATGCTCCCACACGACAGCTTTAGTTCACGCATGACAGACTTTGCTCATTGCTTTGCTCATTGCCCGCCAATGAAATTAGGGCCCGCTGTATTTTATCCGAAAAATATCCCTTTCGTGGTCAACAGCAGTGTCACTTTCCTCCTACTAATCAAAGCAAATGAGGAAACGAATAGATGGAAGAAAATCAAAGTGCTGTCCGGGCTGAGGATGAATGTAGGTGTTGTTGCCGTTCTCACCACCCACCATGCGGTCTAACTGTCCAGAGTTTTAGGATTTTGGTGGACACATTGCCATAGCAACACACTTTAGAACGCCATTAAGGGGCAGCTCATTCCCTATTATTAGATGTTCTCAGCATGGGGTGCTCCAAATCCAAAAGGTGAACCCTTTTAAGAAATGCACTTTTTTATTGAGAAGGAGAAGAGAGAAACAGCTAGTGCTGTGGCGAATGCTTTTACAGCACCGCACATAATTGTTTTCATTGTTTGAAGAGCGTGGTGTTCTCTAAGCCTACGCGTTAGCTTTCGACTGCGCAATAACTTTATTTCATGTGTCGTGCGAATAACGTCATTAGAGAATGTTAAGAGCTCAAATTATCGCTCCATTGAATGAGTTGCTCTTAACTCTGAAAGGTTTGCCTGTGACAGGTATCAGACTATTGGCTTTTTCTCTCTCCCCTCCAACCTCCTCATGTGCTTAGGGCATCGGAAGCTAACACAATTAGTTTCATTTTGAAGGACATTGTGGGGCATTCAGCAGTCATCTCAAACAACACGCAGCTGTGAAGGTTACACAGCAACTGCTGCTCAAGCGCTGTCTCTCTGACTCTCTCTCCCTCTCTCTCTCTCTCATTCTCTCTCTCTAGTTGTCTTTCGCCCTGCCTCGTTCTGCCTCTGTCTCTGTCTCTGTCTCTCTCACTCTCTATCTTTTGATCTCTCCACCTGATTCAAAGAGGTTTTCTCCCCCTCTCTCCCTGTGTGTGTGTGTGTGTGTGTGTGTGTGTGTGTGTGTGTGTGTGTGTGTGTGTGTGTGTGTGTGTGTGTGTGTGTGTGTGTGTGTGTGTGTGTGTCTCCTCTTGGCAGGGTGCTACGGAAGTTCCGGTATCTGCTGAACCCCCGACAGGTCTACAGTCTGGAGTGTGGAGGGCCCATGGTGGGGTGAGTCTCGTAAGATAGGGACAAAAAGAACGAAAAAACAAAACTAGTGTGCTTACAGTCCTTTACACCCACTTCCTGTATTCAGTCCCCATCCTTCCTCTCTCTGTCTCTCTCTCTCCCCCTTCTCTCTTTTTTCTCCTATCCAGCCAGGCAGTGACAAATTTAAGATCCTCAAATTACATTGTCAAACGGGACAAAGAGACTCAATGAAATGTCATGAAAATCTAGAAGTACTGTGTTTTTGAAAAGCCCTTTCACGCTTGTGTTCGCTCTGACTCAGCTCCCTCACCATGTAGACACCCTGCCATGTAATATCCCCCCTCAGCTTCCCCACGCCACTGTTTGGGCACAAAAAGCCTGTTGGCTGAGCCACGTGCTTTCATAAGCCCATCAGTCACGACAAGCGTCTCTTGGGTCTTTTTGGTGCAGAGAGCCCCGTGTCTTTAGCGCTTTGCCACTGTAACCCTGTACCTCCTGCAAAGCATGCTGGGTTGGGTCCATTGTGGTAATATGATGCCTGCCACATTGAGGTGAAATGATGGCTGTTGGCTCTGAGTTTTATTTTTTGTGTGCACACATTTTAACTTTTTTGTACTTGTGCTTTTTTTGCCTTGTGTACGTTTGTGCCAGTATACTATTGTTTTGCATTTTTTTTAGGCATTATCACTGCTAAAATCACTGTGACATTTGCAAAAACATTTGCGGATGTCAATGAATCACTGAATGTAGTTTTTTCACTCTCAGTGCAATGAGTTGCATCATAAATAGTAACTCTTGAGGAAGGATTGGATTTATTGTCTTGTAGAAGTTGAAAAGGTTTGGCAATTGGTGTGCCTTTTATGTGATTGGCGGGATTGGTTAACCTTAGTAGATTCCTTAATTAAATTTGTTTTTGTGATATTAATTTGGCTTATTTTTAGGTAACCGTGAATATCTATAGAGAACTTAAACAGTATTTGGTCATTTTATTGATACATTGGTTGAATTGATAAAATGTGAGTTACAAGGCTAAGCGCTAGCAGTAATGATATAGACCATGGCACTCTAACATTTGCAGTACTGTATACAATGCAAAAAATGCTGGCTGTTTGCTCATACATCCTCATGGTTATTAGTAATATATATAATTATTAAAAAATATTGTAAATATCACATAACCAGCCTTCATCGCTTTTCTCTTTCCTTTGGTTTTCAATACTGCTCCCCCTAACAGCATTTAAGTGCTCTGCTTACAGATACTGTATATCCAAATATACACAGAGCTCCACACACACACGGAGTTCCACACACACACAGAGCTCCACACACACACACACACACACATACACACACACACACACAGACACACACACACACACACACACACACACACACACACACACACACACACACACACACACACACACACACACACACACACACACACACACACGCATGCTGGTACACACTGTACCTCTGTGGGTTTGTGCAACAGGATGTTTCATTAAAAGAAGTTGAGAACAAGACGAATGGCCGTCTTTCATGAGAGTGACCTGCCTTATTGTCCACAGGGTCACCCCTCCCACAGTCAGTCACGACTGTAGCCACTCAAAAGAGCCCTTTGGAATAGACAGAGGAGAGAGAGAGGGGAGGAAAGAGAGAGAGGGAGGAAAGCGAGAGAGGGAGGAAAAGAGGGAGTGAGTAAGAGGAAGAGAGGCAGGTCTCAGTGACGTAGCTGAAGTTAATAGCAAACCTTTTGGGAAATGGCAGAGTAGGAGAAAATGGAATGATGTAACGCCTGATAAGCACTGGCTGTCGAATGAGCAGTAATTGCAGTGAGTCTACCCCTGGAGCAAGTGAGGCATCAGCACTAACAACAGCCTCTGATGGAGAACGCAGTGTGATGTTACACACAGTGATGTTCAGTTTAAGACACGAGGCACATATAAATCACAAATGAGTATTGGTAAAATTGTAGGTCTTTAACTGCTCCCGTGTTTGCAGTAATTGGGCAGCAGGCCCAGCCCCTGCTCAGAGAGGTGGGCTGGTGAGAACTCTGTACTGAGGGGGATTCCCCCCCCCCCCCCCCCTCCAAAACCACCCTTCAGCCTGGCCTGCTGCTGAGCAGGAAGCTTTTTCTTCATTGCCTGAACTTGAAAGACTCCTCATGACCTTAAAAGGAAAGAAAATCCTGTTTGGCAATGAGGCTCTCTCTCTCTCTCTCTCTCTCTCTCTCTCTCTCTCTCTCTCTCTCTCTCTCTCTCTCTCTCGCTCGCTCGCTCTCTCTCTGTCTCTCATTCTTTTGCTCTCCTCTCTCTTTTATTCCCTTCTCTCAAAATGTACACACTATGTACATTGTGCAGTGGGTTGCATGAATGAACAAATGTCCACTTCATAGTATACTTACAAATGTAAAGGTTTTCTCTGCCATAAAAGCATTCCCCGCATTGTCAAAAGAGAATAAAGGATGAGGACAACATCTCACTTGTTATGAAGTTTATTCAGTTGGGCTCCTGTCTGTCTGAAATAAATGTCTGAATGTAGCCTCACCCACTTGAGTCTCCACCATAACTAGCCAGCATTTCAGGCGGATTGGAATAGATTTTTTGTTCCTCATTCTATGTTTGACATTCATTTGAATAGTGTCTTTCTTGTCAGTGATTTTTTTTACACCTCAGGAGTAACTGCTGGTACAACTGATACTTCTTGTGTCTACAGTCTGCATCTCATAAGTGAAGTTGTGTAGATGCTTTGTAATCCATTCCTAATGAATTTCCAAGCCTCATCATGGTTGTGGTTTTTATGTACTGGGGATGTCTTGAGAGGCCCATGAAATCCTTTCATACACACTGTGGTTAGTATGCCTCACTTAAGGGTTAATCTGCACACTCTTGTTTCTCTCCAAACGCCTGTGATGCCATAGCAACGGATTTAAGTAGCTTTTTAGTGAGAGTGACAGGGGGCTCTTGGATGACTCACAATTAGTTGTTTTGAGTGGATTAAAAGTGTTGTTTGTTGGCATTGTCTCCGCTAATTTGGAGCCCCATTTACCCACATTGTTGACACAGTGTGTCTCTCCCAAGCTCGAATGCATAAAACATTGTGGAGCACCATTGTGCTGCAGCGCTAACATTAAATAGCATGAATTTTTAAGGATGCCATGAAGCTTTGTTGCGAAACTATTACGCTCAGTGCAGCCTAGCCTCCCTATAGTGCGTATGGAAGTGCGTAAGTGCCAGTTTTACCTCCGCCCCCCCCTTTGACAAGCACAGGTCATTGCACTGGCCAGCAGAGGGAGATGTGTTCATGCGCGTCTGCTGCTTCGGCAGAGTCTGGTTCAGCTGAGCCCCCTCTACACTGTGAGCTGAACTCTGGTGAATGTATTTAGCCACGCACAGAAACAAGGCATCAAACCAAACCCACATCAAATGTTTAGTTTTATCACCGTTAAAAATAAGCAATTTCCAGTGTAACTTCCCTTTGTACTTTCCTGTGTCAATTCCCTTATAGCCTTAATGAAAGTCATTACAAAAACACCATGGTCCTTTAAAAACGGCAGCTTCAGATACCTTAAAGTATAAATCAGTGGGTAGCAATGCTACTGTGTGGCATAGGTAGAAATATCCTCTGAGCCCACCTGTGTCACACACTGATGCTATGTTTCTTTTCCTAGGCTCAACTTCTTCCGTGATGTTCCTGATTTCCGTGTGCTGGCCTGCGGTGGGGATGGGACAGTGGGCTGGATCCTAGACTGCATTGGTAAGTGCTGAGAGCCAGAGAGACCTTGCAGTCCTGCATCCTGTCTGATTCAGATACTGTTCATGTAGAAACGTCTTCTCAACTGACTGTATTTTAAAGATGATGGAAAGAAATTGAAAGCAGGGAGTAATCATATTGTGCGGAATACACCTGCCATCTAATACATAAAAGCCCATTATAATGTAATTTCATTATAGTCTTCAATCAAAACCATATGGCCATGTGAGTGAGTTAACCTTTCAGTTAACATTTCAATTACTTAATAACTTGGCTTTGGCTTTTAAACCCCTTATAAAAAGTGAAATGGGCTGCCATGCCTACCCCTTCATTTTTCTCTGTGCTGAGAGGTGTAATTTGAGTTTAATGTGAAAATGAAGGTTTTGAATCTCGAGAATTGTCTTACCGTAGCTTGGTCTCTCAGGCAAAAGCTTTATGCTATACAAATATTACAGCTCCTGGCAGAGTCCTAGCTAGCCAGCTTGTCTGATTTCGTTTTTTTTTTTCGTTTTTTTTCTTTAAAGCACACTTAATGATTGGTAATGGGATGACGAAACGGCTTTTGTGCACTAAATGGCTTTTCCACCAAACCTTTTCTGTGACCTTTTTTCATGGAAAATAAAAGCGTGATTCATTGTATTGCGATAAGGGAGGCAGCACTTGTGTTCAGGCTAACAATCCACCTGGTCCTAACACACACACGCACAATGCAGAGAATGTGTGTGTGGGTGTTGACTTTTACACCTCCACCTTTCGTACATTTCTGCTTTAGGGCTTCTAATACAAATTAATTTGAAAACAAATAGAACTGAAGAGATAGAGAGCACTGACTCCAAACCCGTCTCCTTATAAGCAGCTTGTCCCAGTTTCTGTGGAGTGACTATCTTTGGGTGTTTGGTGTGTGTGTGCGTGCGTGTGTGTGTGCGTACGTGTGCGTGTGTATTTTGACTGGCAGCAGATGATGGCTTGTGCCAGTAGGGGTCTGATTATTTTTGCCCCCCTTAATTGGAATGGCAATTGACTACCTTTGCCATGTTGTTTTTACCCGTCACTGTTCTGGCCTCTATATGTGAGGTCAAGCCGATTGTCTTGGAAGGCTTGGATGGCCTTCGCAGTGTTACTTAAGTGAATTTGTTCATAATGATCTGAGAAACAGATCACTCGTGTTTGGGTGGGTGTATTGTTCTGTCATGATTATAATCAGTTAGATGAAAAGAAATGGCTGAGCACTGGGCACAGTCTGTAAATCAAGCATCCCCCCCCACACACACACACAAACACACACACAAACACACATACACACACACACACACACACACACACACACACACGCCTCTTCAGAACTAGGCCACCACCCAGTAATTTCAGTCAGAGATGAATGTTGTTGTTTTGCTGTTTGCGAAATTACATTAACTGAACTCAGTACTAATTAAATCTGTTCATTCACTTGAGTTAGGTAGGACATCTGAGGAGGCAGCTCTTTGCCGTTGAATGTCTTGGAAGTGACTTAAGTTCGCACTCAATTGTTTTGTATTTACCTGCTTGGCTGGTAGGCTTTACTGTTCTGAATTCTGAAAATGTTTCTCTCCTGTTTTTTTTTTACAGATAAAGCCAACTTTGCCAGACAACCACCTGTGGCAATCCTCCCCCTCGGTACTGGGAATGACCTGGCCAGGTGTCTGCGCTGGGGCGGAGGTGAGTGGGGCCGGGGGAATGGGGGCGCAGAGACGAAGTACACTAGGTGGATCAGATCCACGAATTGAAGGAAATGTAGGGAGATAAAAGGATTACTTTTTCCCTTTTCAGCATTCGATGTGCTTAGCAGCCGGTATGGCTAATGTTGATGACAGATGTTTATTGACCTATGACTTTGAAGGACAGAACCATGGTGGCCTTATTTTTCTTATGAGAGTAT